>NC_042630.1:47621515-47641515 GCF_901001135.1 Rhinatrema bivittatum | reverse complement strand
ACAATATGATATTGAGGTATATCGGCAATTGAGCGACATCACGTTTTACTGTCCTTTGCCTGGGGATCCTACCATTTATTTAAGATCTTTGATTGAACCTATAGTCCACCAGGCATTAGATATGAAAATGTTAACCTTGCGAGAGAGTAAATTTTTGTTAATTGAACATCCCCTCACTCCTGTCCTGTATACTCTCCCTAAGATTCACAAAGATATAGAGAACCCTCCTGGTCGCCCAATCGTGGCCGGGATTGGCTCCCTGCTTGAGCCTCTTTCAAAATTCGTAGACTTATTTTTAAAGCCCTTGGTGCCTTTAAGCAGATCATATATTCGTGACTCCTCCCACTTCATTACTATTTTGGACTCATTGCCTCTCCCTACTGAGCAATTCTTTTTTGTTACACTAGATATAGTATCTCTTTACTCCAATATACCGCAAACTGAAGCATTACAAGTGATTGAAGAAGCTTTGGACTCTCGACCTGCCCCTTGCCGTATCTCAACTTCTTTCATTTTGAAACTTGCTGAAATTGCTCTTACTAAAAATTTCTTTTATTTTGAGGGTAAGTTTTACCAACAAGTTAAAGGCACAGCTATGGGGGCCACTATGGCCCCCAGTCTTGCTTGCTTGTATGTGTCTAAATTTGAGGACACTTATATTTACCCTTCACATTGGTCCACACACTTAGCATTATGGGTTCGTTTCATAGATGACATTTTTATCATTTGGCAGGGCACCGACGTTCAATTCTTAATGTTTCTAGATTGGCTAAACTCCCTTAACCACCATCTTCAGTTTAATTTTGTCATAGATCCATCATCGATTGCTTTTTTGGACATTCTAGTTTTTGTTAAAGATAACACTTTCCACACCACTATCTTTAGGAAAACTACAGATAGAAACACCCTATTAGCCTTTGATAGTTGCCATCCAAGAAATCTCCGTAAGAATATCCCTACTGGGCAGTTTTTACGATTAAGGCGTCTTTGTTCCACTCGTGAAGAATTTCTGAAACAAGCACAAATTATGACTGCTCGTTTTTTGGCAAGAGGTTATCCTACTACAGTCATCCGGCAAGCATTCAAACGGGCTTTGTATGTAAATCGAGATTTACTTTTTTTACCCCAGTCTTCTTCATCAGAGCCATCCAATAACTGCATACTCCCTTTTTCTCCTCTAAGTCGGAAGGTCACCAAAATTGTTCGCACACACTGGCAGTCCTTATCTCTACATCAAATGTTTCAGGGTTCTTTGAGGTTTACCTTTCGGAGAGGGCATAATTTAAGGGATAAACTGGTGCATGCGCATCAGGAGATGGTGGACACGTCCCCTCTGGGAGATTGTGCACATCGACCTTGTGGCCACTGTATAGCTTGTCCCCATACAGAGACTCTTTCATCATTCCAACATCCAATCACTCAAAAATCTTTCCATTTTAAATCTAACTCTGATTGTACATCACAGGGTGTTATTTATGTCATCAAATGCCTGTGTCCTTTTCTTTATGTTGGAAAAACTTCACGCAAAATTAAAACTCGTATTTTTGAACATTGTTCAAATATTCGAACGTCCCAAGAGCAAGAACCCCTGGTAGCACACTGGTTAAGTTCCTCGCACACGATTTCTGACTTGTGGTTTACCGTGATTGAAGTGGTCTCGAAACTGACTCGGGGTGGCAATTATTTAGAATTTTTGGGACGTCAAGAACAAAAGTGGATTTTTACGTTGGATACCGTTTCCCCAAAAGGACTAAATCGGGAAATTGAGTGGCATCTATTTTCATAATTACATACACTTTTATATTGGTTTGTCTGTCAGCTTCCTCATTCGGCGCGCATTAATCCTGGGAACCGATGATTGGTTCCCGCGAGAATGGTGATTTCATCACCTGTTTTTTGGCGCCTAAATTCTGCCTTTAAAATGCCTGGTTATGCTAAGGGTAAATGCACTCCCTGTTACTTTTTGAATACTGCACCAAGGTATGTTCTATTTCACTGTTTTAATTATATATCGGTATTAGTCCATTATTTGTTGTCCTGATTTTTAAACTATTCTAACATTGCAGATTTGACTGAACTCCTGTTGGTCCCCCCGATGCAGCCTTTGGCGAAACACGGTTCCGTGTTGGGGCACCTTGTAAAATGTGTGCTTTATTGAACTGATGCAGTGGAGTTGCCGCAATAAAAATTTATTTGAATTTATTTCTTCATGAACTGATTGGAACTTACTCGTGATCAGGACTAAAAGTTCTATGTCCTGCACTTTGTGTTTTTGATTATTCTGTAGTGCAGCCTTTGCTTTGTTTGTTTACATATTTTTCTGTCCCATCCCATCCCATCCCATGGCAATTTATGCCTGTCCCATCCCATCCCATCCCATGGGATTCCCATTACAATATTAATATGGAATACAGTTCAAATAAAATTATTAAATTTATGAAAGTTTACGTTTAGTGTCTACTAAATAGGACTACATGTACAAAGAGACATGCAAAACGACAACATTTATTAACTTTATTAACTTTAACACTCAAAAGTATAATCTAAGTATGACAATTCAGTATCATTCTGACACTCTCATTCTATTTCTGAGTCACTCTGCTCATTCAGCACACTATCAATTTCCTGCTCATCGACCATTTCTAATAATTCAGTTAATCCAGGTAATCCCTGAACCATTTCCACAATTTTCATCTTACATGCAAATCTGATATACACAGAGTTTATAACGACAGCTGGTGACATCCGTTTTCGTAACTTACTCAACAACAATCCAGTCGCACTAAATAAGCGCTCTACTGCTGACGATGACACTGGTATGGCCAAAACAATTTTCGCACTTGCTTTTAGCAGTGGAAACCTATGTTCATTTTTCCAATAATTTAATGGTTGTGAAGTTGGTTGCCGTAATTTTTCAAACATGATGAGTTCATCCTCAAGGCATTTGTTCCTCCTGGCGCCATCAAACTTAAGTGCTTTGTTTGGCGGAGGATCAAAAAGTAAGTCAAAATCACTTTTTGGCTTTTGTTCTACAATTCCTGCTACTTCACACACAACAGATGATTCAGAAGAAAGATTTAAATCCTTGATGAATGAAATAACAGTTGGAACAACAGACTTAGAAAAAGCGACCCAGTCATTGGCCCATTTATTGGTGTCCACATTCCTTTTCTTCTGAGTAACAACAACTGACTTGACCATGTCTTCTATTTTGGCTGTAATGTCAACTCCAGTAAGGAATGCCGCAGTAACTGCCAGAGAACTGCCGCAATATGGCCAAAGTTTTTCTTCAATAATATTGCGAAAGTTCTGACAATATTTCTTCACCATGCTGCTGGAAGTTTCTTCGTCAATATCAACAATAACTTTGTACAACTGATAGTCTAGGACGAAATATAACAGCAATATTAAATGAGATGTAGCACCATCAATTTCTAGTTTGTCAAAAAAAGTTTTGAATTTCTCATGTATATACAGCATTCCTTTCATCTGAGCAATATTCGGAATGTGATTTAAGAATTCCTCATCATCTTCATTCAAGTAATGCGAGTAATTTTTAAATGGGCATTGAAACGTCGGTAATATGATCGCCATTCACGTGTTGTAGATTTTGTTGGTATGGAAAATGGCAGCTGTGATGCCTTTGCCTGACGTGTATTGTAATATGTTTCAATAAATGAAAGTTGATCCATGAAATGATCCAATTCAAAAATCACGCCTCTGCTGAAGCTATCAGTAATGCATGTTGATAACCTGTGCTCAGTACAACCAGATCGGTGAATTTCTGTATTGGTATCAAACCGTCCATCAAATGCTGCCGTCATGGTTGCTGCATTATCAGTACACACAAACAATGGACTGGAGAATGTAGTAGATTCGACAAGAAATTCACATACAAAAAAACTGTACGTAAATTGTGCAGTATGAGATTCATTATTATCAATATTGATAATAGACAGAGAAAAAGTAATCCATTCCCAACTCTGATCTAGTCCACATGCAATAATTCCTCCATATGGCAACAGATATGTTTGTCTTGCAGACCAAAAGTCAACTATTCCTGAAATTGCACATTCTGGATCTTGTGCCATATTTTGAAACAATTTCTGAAACTGCAGTTTTGCCAATTTTCCTTGCTCCAAAATAGCACGAGTCACTGTTTGCCGTGATATAGTGTAATTATATACCTTGTTTGCAGCGTGAGTAGATCTTGCAGCAAAGTTAGCAGCATCACATATAACGTCACATCCAGCCGAAATGGATACTGTTGGATGTGATGTAATTAGTTCAACAACTGTTTTTTGCCACGCATTTGCCAATGTTGGTGGTGGTTTGATACTTCCGGCTGCTTGGCTTCAAAAATCTTTTGATGTTCGTAGAACTTTAACTACCAGAACCACATTTCATGCTATGCTGTATTGCAACTCCATAACCACTTTGATTAATCCATTTTCCATTAATCAACTTATACCAACTGTACAGCGTTTTGCACTTTGCACAGCAAAGAAATGGTGCTAAAATACCTTCAGATATTTTAACTGCTTTAACATCAGCTGTTGAAGACTTTACATGTTCTTTTGGAACATCAATCAAGTGGCATTCTCCATCACTCAACATCTTTGCAACCACAGTTTTAGTTAGATCCTGGAACTCATATTTTTGGTCGGCCATTTTGGGGTGCTAGGCTTACACAGCCTGTACTCAGTAACACCGTGACTTCAAGTGACTACCTTCCTGCCTTCACAAATTATTTGAAATTAGCAATTCAGAATGAAATTCAGCAACGAAACAGATTACACCAGATTAAAACTAGCTTTGTATTTACAAAACGCCAAAGACGACAATCAACAACACAGCAACAATGGCTGACTAGCCGCGCGCATGCGCAATGTGCCAGTCTGGCAGTGTTACCGCTCGTTAAATTAAGAAAACCTAGACAGAGCCTTTAAAAAATCTAGGAAAACCTGAATTATTCTTTAGACTCGAAATCCTTCTCATAGCACCATGCAGTTACATAGATGATGAATGAATTCTATTTTGTTGCACTTACGCAACTGCAAATTTCAGCCTAAATTTATTTTACAATATCAAGTATTGACTACCATGGGAAATACAAATGTGTGCCGTCCCATCCCATCCCATCCCATGGGACGTGTCCCATGGGATTCCCATGGGAATAACATTCCTATGGACAACACCGGAATTTGGCCTTAGTTCTAACCCTCTTCGGAGCCAGGAAGTGAAATAGAGATCAGAGGGAGGGTGCACCAGTTTGGAACAGCTCCTCCGCTGAGGTTGTTGGAATGGCCGGCCTCCTGCGGTTATAAAAGCAGCCTGCAGCAGAGCTGGGTGCGGCGTGCTGAGTTAGAGATTTCCCTAAGTTGAGGTTTCTGATCCCCTTTCAGGGTACTATGCTTCCCGGTCTGGATCCTTACCATAATTGAAAGGAGGCAAGTGCTTACAAGTACTAGGGATGTGAATCGTTTTTCAACGATTAAAATTATCGTCCGATAATTTTAATATCGTCTTAAATCGTTATAGAACACAATACAATAGAAATTCTAACGATTTATCATTAAAAATCGTTAAATCGTGTTAGTGCGCACTAACAGAAAATGATACAAATTGACACTTTCCAGGTCAGTAAAGGTCAGTTAGGAATGAATATGTATTCCTATTGGCTGGCTGCCCTCTTATCTATTGATGTTACCAAGGTTCCCACTGAGGTGATGGTTGGGGGGATGGTTGGGGGGATGGGAAATGGAAACTCAGGAACACTAAAAGAAACTGATACAAATTATTGACACTTTCCAGGTCAGTAAAGGTCAGTTAGGAATGAATATGTATTCCTATTGGCTAGCTGCCCTCTTATCTATTGATGTTACCAAGGTTCCAACTGAGGTGATGGTTGGGGGGATGGGAAATGGAAACTGTTGGTAGTTGACAAAAAAAGTAATGTGATCAGTCAATATGACTAGAACTTCTTCCCTATTCCTGATACCAGGGGTGTTGTGATCTTCCTGCACTCAGACTTCCCAGGCTCTTTTCGTCGAGGAGGCGAATCTGGAGCTTCCATATAGAGAGGAAGGAAAGAAAAGCGGCTTCCCTGCCGCTCAGGCAGCGGCACCCCCTGCCACTCAGAGGCACAGTTGGCAGCAGCTTCCCCTACCATATGGGAACAAGAAGCAGTGGCAGCAGTGGCTTGGGGTCATGCAGGAGTGGTGATGGGCCTGCCACAAGACAGGTGTCAGCGGCATCTAAACCGCACTGGCGGTGAAGATGGCGGCATCCCAGGCCATGTGGGAGTAGCAGCAGCAGTCCAGGGTGGCATAGGTGGCAACAAACAGACCAGTGACGATGGACCACATGGTAGGGTGAGTGAGGCTGCTCGCGGTCGGGACCTGTGAGCAGCAGAGCACAACAAGGATTGGTCACTTACCAGCTACCAGCTACCTGCTACCCTGCAAATACACAATGAGTTCCACATCTCTCTTTTAAAACCTTTGGTGCTATCCTGGCCCACCAGAAAGGCTCCTGACCACTCAAGGGTCTCTTCAGTCAAAGATCAACTTTTCCAAGTCAAGGATGTTCTTGATGTCTATCGATGGAATCGCAGGTGGGAATACCTGATATCTTGGGAGGGTTATGGGCCAGAGGATAACACTTGGGAACCGGCCTCAAACATTTTGGATAAAAAAACTGCTTAAACAGTTTCATTCCCACTACCCTAAGAAACCTAAACCCCCGGGAAGGGGGTGTAAGAGACGGGATACTGTTACGCGTGACCGACCTTGTTTACCCAGCAGGACCCGGAGCCAGGCCATCCCCTCTTGCGGCAGCAGGGAGATGCCACCACAATCTTTTTGGCCGGCCAGCATGTCTCCAATCTGCCAGCTGCAACCTAGGCATGCCCGCGTGCCCCATGTTGGCTCTTAAAGGAACCGCAGTGGGAAATGTTCCCGCGGTTCCTCACTGATGTCATACAAAAGGGACTATTTAAACCTAGTCCCTGCTCTCTAGCTGTTGTCTGCCTCCTGCCTCTGATCTTGGATTGTTACTGGATTCTGCTGTTTGCTGCCTGCCTCGACTCTTGGACTGAGTACTAGATTCCGCTGTTCGCTGTTTGCCTTGATCCTTGGATTATTACTGGACTCTAATGGTGCTGCCTGCCTTAACTCTTGGATTGTGTACTGAATTCCGCTGCTGACCACTGCCCAAACTGATATTGAAATCCGCCTCCTCGACGACGAGAGCCTGGGAAGTCTCCTCTCAGGCTGGCCTTGCTTGTCTTGGCTCAGGGGTCCACTATTGCAATAATAACTTATCTGGCTTAGAGTAATTATTAGAGATGTGCAGTTGTTTATCATGAATTAGGCAATTTCAATGAAATTGTCTAATTTGTCATGGTTCAGTGGACGTGACCCACAAAATGAATTTTCCCTGAACTTCGGGGAAAATTTGTTTTTCGGGTTAGTGCGGGGGGGAGGGGCACATTTCTTTAAAAAAAAAACCAAAAAACACCCCAACCTTTCAAATTTACTGTATTGCAATTCCCCCACTATCCCATTTCCTCCCCAAGACTTACTAAAAGCCCTGGTGGTCCAGCGGGGTCCCGCAAGTGATCTCTCCCTCCGGGCCGTCGGGCTGTCGGGCCTGCTATGAATCAAAATGGTGCCAATGGCCCTTTGCCCTTACGATGTCACCGGGGCTCCAGTCACATGGTAGGAACACAAGATGGCGCCGGCCATCCATTGCTCCTACCATGTAACGGGGCAGACCAATGGCACCGGTAGCCCCTGTGACATCGTAAGGGCAAAGGGCCATTGGTGCCATTTTAATCTGTGGTAGGCCCAACAGCCCGATGGCCCGGAGGGAGAGATCACTTGTGGGACCCCACTGGACCACCAGGGCTTTTAGTAAGTCTTGAGGAGGGATCAGGATGGTGGGGGTTTGTAAAGTGGTAAATTTGAAGGGTTGGGGTGGTTTTTTTTTCTGATTTGGATTTTTTTTTTCATTCGTTTTTCCAATTTCGGGTTCGGATTTCAGCTTTGTTTTTGCCAAAAAACGATCCATGGAAAAACGAGTTTTCCCATGAAGCGTCCAAAATGAAACCTGACCTGACCCGACCCAGAAAAATGAAACTCATCTCTAGTAAATATTGCTAAGAACATAAGAATATAAGAACATGCCTATACTGGGTCTGACCAAGGGTCCATCAAGCCCAGCATCCTGTTTCCAACAGTGGCAAATCCAGGCCATAAGAACCTGGCAAGTACCCAAAAACTAAGTATATTCCATGTTACTGTTGCTAGTAATAGCAGTGGCTATTTTCTAAGTCAACTTAATTAATAGCAGGTAATGGACCTCTCCTCCAATCCTTTTTTAAACCCAGCTACACTAACTGCAATAACTGCATCCCCTGGCAACAAATTCCATAGCTTAATTGAGCGTTGAGTGAAAAATAACTTTCTCCGATTAGTTTTAAGTGTGCCTCATGCTAACTTCATGGAGTGCTCCCTAGTCTTTCTATTATCTGAAAGAGTAAATAACAATTCACATTTACCCATTCTAGACCTCTCATGATTTTAAACACCTCTATCATATCCCCCCTCAGCCGTCTTTTCTCCAAGCTGAAAAGTCCTAACCTCTTTAGTATTTCCTCATAGGGGAGCTGATACATCCCCTTTATTATATTGGCCACCCTTCTCTGTACCTTCTCCATTGCAACTATATCTTTTTTGAGATGTGGCGACCAGAATTGTACACAGTATTCAAGGTGCGGGCTCACCATGGAGCGATACAGAGGCATTATGACATTTTTCGTTTTATTCACCATTCCCTTTCTAATAATTCCCAACATTCTGTTTGCTTTTTTGACTGCTGCAGTACACTGAACTGATGATTTCAATGTGTTATCCACTATGATGCCTAGATCTCTTTCTTGGGTGCTAGCTCCTAATATTGTAGGAGCAATGGACGGCCCACACCATTTTTTAAGATGGCCCCGGCCATCCATTGCTCCTGCCATGTGACAGGGGCCAGCCAATTGCACCGATAGCTCCTGTCACATGGTAAGAGAAAAGGGCCATCAGCACCATTTTGTTTACCGGCAGCCGACAGCACGAGAGTTGGAGATCACTCCCGGGACCCCCGCTGGACCACCAGGTACTTTAGAAATATTTTGGGGGATAGGGAGGGTGGGGGATTCTAAATAATTTGATGTAAAGAGTCAGGGTGGTTTGTTTGTTTTTTTGACTTGGGACAGCCTAAAAAAAAAGCGGTCAGAACCATGGGAAACAAAGATTTCCTGCAGTTCTACAAACCCGATACCGGAAACGATTCTGGAACTGATTCACATCTCTAAAAGCCATGCTGACTTTGTTCCATTAAACCATGTCTTTCTATATGTTCTATGATTTTGATATTTAGAACACTTTCCACTATTTTTCCTGGCACTGAAGTCAGGCTAACTGGTCTATAGTTTCCTGGATCACCCCTGGAGTCCTTTTTAAATAGTGGGGTTACCTTAGCCATCCTTCAGTCTTCAGGAACAATGGATTATTTCAATGAGAGTTTACAAATTTTTACTAATACGTCTGGAATTTCATTTTTTAGTTCCTTCAGAACCCTGGAGTGTATACCATCCGGTCCAGGTGATTTACTACTCTTCAGTTTGTCAATCAGTCCTTCCACATCTTCTAGGTTCACTGTGATTTGGTTTAGTTCATCTGAATCATTACCCATGAAAACCTTCTCCTGTATGGGTATCTCCACAACATTCTCTTCAGTAAACACCAAAGCAATCATTTAATTTTTCCATGATGGCCTTATCTTTAAGTGCCCCTTTAACCCCTCGATCGTGTAACAGTCCAACTGACTCCATTACAAGCTTTCTGCTTCGGAAATATTTTAAAAAGTTTTTACTGTGAGTTTTTGCTTCTACGGCAAACTTCTTTTCAAATTCTCTCTTAGCCTGTCTTATCTATGTCTTATATTTAACTTGACAACGCTTATGCTTTATCCTATTTTCTTCTGTTGAATCCTTCTTCCAATTTTTGAATGAAAATCTTTTGGATAAAATAGCTTCTTTCACCTCCCCTTTTAACCATGCCGGTAATCATTTTGCCTTCCTTCCAACTTTCTTAATGTGTGGAATACATATGGACTGTGCTTCTAGGACGGTATTTATTCACAATGACCACTGCTCTTGCAGAGTGACTCAGTTAGTCAGCCAGACTCAGTTAGACTCAGTTAGTCAGCCAGACTCAGTTAGTCAGCCAGACTCTTATTAACAAATGCTGGTACCTAATCAAACCAAATCAAAACAAATCACACTACCTTGAAAACTTTCCACGGTGAGTAACTGAACTGAACTTTTCAACCTTTTTACTTAGGTATACACTGCTCCTAGCTTATATCTAGCTTCTGGCTACCTTTTATATATTTTTTTTAATATACAAACACTCTAACTTCTGCTTATTAGCTGCCTTACAGACTATTAAAATTAAACACACTAACTACTGCTATTTAGCTGTCTTACTGACTATTTAAAAATACAAACAGTCTAACTGATGTTTATTTGCTGCCTTACTATTGAAAGCACAAGCACAGAAAATAATATTCCCAAATAGTTAACTTTGCCCCAATACTTTTAAAAAAGAAAATTTTCCAAGCAAAAACTTACTGATTCCTTTCATCCACCAGCAAGGCGATCCTCTCTTCTCAGTGCTACTTAGCCAGATAAGTTATCCAGCTAAGTAGGACCACCAGAACTGCCCAGTGCCTGCCCAGTGCCTGCCCACTTTCAAGCCAACTAAGAGAAAACCAAATATTGAGCAGCCCTCTAGTTAGCCAGATATGTCCTACTTATCCAGCTGTTGAACTCTGAATGCTCTTTCATTATTGTGCTCATTATGTTTATCCTTGTAGTCTGACTATTTACTAGGGATGTGAATCGGTTTTTGACGATTTAAAAATCATCCGATATATTTTAAATCATCAAAAATCGTTTAGAGACTTGATACAATAGAAATTCCCCCGATTTATCGTCAAAAATTGTAAATCGGGGGAGGGGGAGGGGAAGGGGGAGGGCGGGAAAACCGGCACACTAAAACAACCCTAAAACCCACCCCGACCCTTTAAAATAAATCCCCCACCCTCTCGAACCCCCCCAAAATGCTTTAAATTACCTGGGGTCCAGTGGGGAGGTCCCGGTGTTATCTTCCACTCTCGGGCCATGGCTGCGTTAATAGAAATGGTGCTGGCGCAACCTTTGCGTATGGCCGTATGGCCGGCGCCATTTTGCAATACAGCTCGAGTGCAAGAGGTCGCTCCCGGACCCCCGCTGGACTTTTGGCAAGTCTTGTGGGGGTCAGGAAGCCCCTCCAAGCTGGCCAAAAGTCCCTGGTGGTCCAGCGGGGGTCCAGGAGCGATCTCCTGCTCTCGTGACGTCGGGGGACCGGAACCAAAATGGTGCCGGTGCTACCTTTGCCCTGTCATATGACAGGGCAAAGGTAGCGCCGGCGCCATTTCTATTAACGCAGCCGTGGCCCGAGAGTGGAAGATCACACCGGGACCTCCCCACTGGATCCCAGGTAATTTAAAGCATTTTGGGGGGGTTCGGGAGGGTGGGGGATTTATTTTAAAGGGTCGGGGTGGGTTTTAGGGTTGTTTTGGTGTGCCGGTTTTCCCGCCCTTCCCGATTTACGATTTAAACGATTTTTAAAAAAACAAAACCACGGCGATCAGATTCCCTCCCCCCCAGTCAAAATTGATCGTTAAGACGATCGATCACACAATTCACATCTCTACTATTTTACACCTCTTGCATAGCACAAAGTAAATTTGCTCTCAAATATACCTGGGGGCAAACCCAGACATGTCTGTACTTATGCACACATCTCTTGGTCCTGCCCAGAACACCCACACCCTGCCCATACCCCACACCTTTTTTTCCCGATGTGAGATATTCACACATCGGGACTTGTACATGCATGTGAATGACTTATAAAATCAGCGGAACACATACATGTCCTATATCTGCACACACCTCCCAATTTTGGTGTACACCAGGCTTTTAAAATTCACCTTTAAATGTAGAATATTATTCATAAGATTCCGAATGCAATTAGCCAGGCCTGAGTGTCTAGAGATCATATCTCAAAAGAATCTACCAACCAATATAAGCACTTCCAGCTCATCAGGCAATTCATGCCAGAGATGCAGAAACCATTGGCCAAAAAAGTAAGTGATTTGAATCTGTACTAATGTTCTCCAGTATGATATATCCTCAGTTTCAAAATGCTTTCCTATGAAATGTGATTGTCATGTAAGTCTTTGATATGTTAGTAATCCTGAAGTATAGAGGATCTACTTTGACTCGATCATTTTGGGGCAAGTTCATCAAAGAGCCAGAATATCAAAGTGTTCTCATCACACCCAGAGTAAAATGTGTGCATTTTCTGCTTTTGTGTTTTGGGAGGAAGTTTAAATGATGACTCCACTGCTTCAATAAACATTTGAAGTTGGTAAAGGTCAGAATGGCACAATCTGAAATTTAATTCAGGAAGGCTCAAAACCTCAGACCCTCTTAATGGAACATCAGCAGCTTAAAAATTCAGGGGGGAGGGGGATTAGTCTTTCTGAAATGAGTTCAAATCTCCTGAAAGAAAGATCATAAAAATTAAGGTCTAATCTTTTCCAAGATTTACAAATAGAAGCAGTACTTATTCTAAAATGATACTTTAAAAGTAAGCATCCCTTTGCCTCAAGAGCAAAGGAAAGGAAAGGAATAAATTAATGAGGTGACCCATATTCAGTCATCTGTCTGTCCCCACGTGCAGGCAGACTAACAGCACCCGGGATATAAAGAACCGATGTGGAAGTTCTGTGGAATCTCAGATGGAGCAAACCTCTCTAAACTTGAATTAATGTTCAGTTATGTGGTGCAGAGAAGGCAATAAGAGCAGGTTTGAAAACTCTTTACTATTTATGTCACACATTAAATAAAAATGAAAAACAACATAGAAGGATCTTAGGTGCAAATTCTCCATAAACTGCTTAGTTGCAAGATATATAATTACATTTGTACCTGCAAAAATAGACCAAATATTAAAAGAGAAACAGTCCAGGAAGTTTCCTTCTCAAATTCCACTACAATTTTAAAAAGGGAGAAAAGTACCAGTGAATATTCCAACCATCTACTTTTGTTTTATTGTATTATTGAATGTTTACATTGTTTTGTTAAGATGCACTGCTTAGCATTGATTGTTGTTGAAATAAGCAGTATATCATCACTTTCAAATAAGTAAATAAATAAAAGGTAACCATAGGGCTTAGGAGAAGCTAAAGGCAGATGGCTGGCAGAAAGTCACAAATTTCCCACATTTGCTGACATAATACTTTAGAATAATTGGCATAACATAAAATGTATCATCTATTTGAAAACTGAGAGGGTCAAATTACCTGATGCCAAATTGGTGGCCAATATAACCTAAGAGATGCATTTTATTTTTTTTATATATTTTATTGAACTCAGTACTGCCTAGTTCTTATTTGTCTTCGTTTTCTCTTCAGCACACCATGGAGAACAAACAATGGGAAAATAGAAATCACAGCCATGTGACAGAATTCCTGCTTCTGGGGTTCTCAGAGTTCCCAGAGCTGCAGCTCCCTCTCTTCGCTCTCTTCTCTTTCCTCTACCTGATGGGCGTGCTGGGGAATCTTATCGTTATCTGCATAGTATGTGCCGATCCACACCTGCACACCCCCATGTATTTCTTCTTGGCCAACCTGTCTGTTCTTGACATCACTTCCCTGACGGTTACTGTGCCAAAATTACTCTTAGTCCTTCTGTCAGAGAGTAATATTATTTCTTTCACTGCATGCTTTATACAGATGTATTGTTTTCTAGCTTGTGTGGGGACAGAAATTACACTTCTTGCTGCCATGGCATATGATCGTTATGTTGCAATATGCAATCCCCTGCGTTATACCATAGTCATGAATAAGAGAGTTTGTGCTCTTTTGGCAGCTGTGTCATGGCTTGCAGGTTTAATAGACTCATTGCCAGATACTACCTTTCATCCCAGTTTTCTTTCTGTAACTCCAAAGTAATCAATCACTTCTTCTGTGATCTCACAGCACTGCAGGCCATTTTCTGCACAGACACCTCAGTCATTCTAACTATGAGTTATATAGAGTCTGTTTTGCAGGCCTTACCCCATTTTCTCCTGACCCTGACATCCTACACACCTTTATCATCTCCACAATCCTGAGAATCCGTTCCAGAGAGGGGAAAAGCAAGGCCTTCTCTACCTGCTCCTCCCACCTTACAGTCCTCATTCTGTTATATGGGACTAATTTGGGAATTTATATGCAGCCCAGCTCAGCAAGTTCTGTGAAATCAAACAAGCTGGTTACTGCAGCGTATATCCTCACTCTCCCACTGCTAAACCCTCTGATTTACAGCTTGAGAAGCAAAGAGTTAAATGTGGCCCTGAAAAAAGCTTTAAACAGGAAGTCAACAATGTTAGTTACTAAACAGTTTTCAAGTTATTTAAATCAAAATGTTGTTAAGATAAACATGAGGTCAACCAACACAATTACTCCTTAATCTCTCTCTTGTTTTACAGTTTTCACTTCTTGTCCTTCTTAATGAAATGTAGCAGGAGGATATTTGTACCTCAAGTGCCTGATTTTATACTTTATAGCATTAAAATTCCACGTTTGGCACTATATGTCATGCAATTTGTTGCAGAATTTGCTACATTTATGTATTGGGGGTGATGTTTATCAATGGTTTGTCTCCTTTTCAAACGAGGTCTGAAATAGTCAAAAAAGTTGAGATTGATTTCCTGTGTTAGCTGGAGTGCTTCCAGGGTCTGTTATGTCCTCTACCTTTTTCAATATTTATCTGCGACTCCTATGTGACATCCTGGAGGAAGACTTCATAATTTAACAAATTTATGTAGATGACATAGGGCTATTTATTTTGGTTGTGACAGAGATTCCAGCAAAATTAGCATGGGTAACATCCTTTATAGGATTGATAAAATCACGGATGATTGAGAACCACCTAATGTTTAATTTTAGTAAAACTGATGTTTATGGCTCTCATGTAAACTTTCTCCCCTGAAATGGCAATAACAATAGAGGCTAATTATTTGCCCTTTTCTGAGTCATTAAATGATTTGAGATTCAATTAGACTTAGCTTTGACATGTAATAACCATATTAGATGCTCTCATACACACAGTGCAAACCTCCAGGAAATGGTATCAGATCATCATCGGGCTTAGGAACTTAATCCAGTGTCTCTTGCCGCAATGGGCTGTAGATTATATCATTTAGAAAGCACTGCAGATAATTTTATCTACCAATTCTCAACCTACCAAAAGTTTAAATAATAACCTTTAATATTTATTATTAGATAAACCTTATCCAATTAGAAAATCTGCTTTTATAAAAAAAAAAAAAAATCAATAAATGATGTTAATTCAGTTATGAAGAGATATTTTGCCAAATACCCCATCAACCATATGGGTCAAAATATTAGTTTCCAGACCTGGCTGCTTCTACACAGGTGAGATGGAAGCCTTTTTAGGCTTCCGCCAAGAGGTAATTGCTTTGGGTTTTCCTTTAATTTGAGATTTCCGTGTAAGTGTTTAATTGTAAAACATGATGAAGTTTTTATTTTTTTCATACCTGACCATTTGAAGAATTTCCTGGAACAAAAGAAGTTAACAACTTCATCCCCTGTGCCCAAGGTAAATACAAGTAAATGATAATGCAGGTTTCTGTATTAGCCCTGTTGTTCTAGGAAGCTTAGAGTACTAATACTCCCTTAGTTTTTTTGTTGATATGCCACATCCCTCTCAAGATGGCTTGAATGATAATGGTTTTGATGATTGTAAGGTATATTTTAAATGTTAGTTACTGATAATTATTTAATTATCAAACCATATTTTTTTTTGTGTTCTGTGAATCATTTATTCTGATTTATTAGAAAATATATAAATAATTAAAAAAAAAATTCAACTGTCATAATTACATTTTGTAGTTATCTCATTAGAAGTGATACTCAAAAAATATAGTACAGGGAATAAACTCTGATCATATAGGGGACCTCTTCAGTGGTCAGATCAGAAAGGGCCTGGTCTTGATTTGAGCACTGAAGTGTTCAGTGCTTGTGGGATTGCCCAAATGTCAGTTACGAGCTCTGATGATGCTGCAGTATCCAATGGCCCAGTTGGTTACTGGGAGTAAAATGAGATAACACATTTCTCCCGTGCACAGGGAGTTTCATTGGCTGCCAGTCATTCAAAGAATTGAATTTAATATTTGTTTACTGGTTTGAAGATGAGGAGGACCCCAGATATTTGTCAGGTCTTGTTTCTATATATGGGCCACCCTGTCAGCTTCTCTTTTCTGATGATTTATACATAATGGGGTAGATTTTCAAACCGCGCAATTTGGCGTACTTTTGCTGGCGCATCAGGCGCAAGCAAAAGTATGCGGGATTTTAGTAGATATGCGCGTAGCCGCGCGTAGCCGCTAAAATCCTGGATCAGCGCGCGCAAGGCTATCGATTCCGTATAGCCGGCGCGCGCTGAGCCGCACAGCCTACACCCATTCCCTCCGAGGCCGCTCCGAAATCGGAGCGGCCTCGGAGGGAACTTTCTTTTGCCCTCCCCTCACCTTCCCCTCCCTTCCCCTACCTAACCCACCCGCCCGGCCCTGTCTAAACCCCCCCCCTTACCTTTGTCGGGGGATTTACGCCTCCCGGAGGGAGACGTAAATCCCCGCGTGCCGGGACGCAACCTGGGGGCGGGTCCGGAGGGCGCGGCCATGCCCCCGGACCGCCCCGGGCCATAACCACGCCCCTGGGCCCGCCCCCGAAATGCTCCCGACACGCCCCGAAAACGCCGTGCAGATCGGGCCCGCCCCCCGACACGCCCCCCTCAGAAAACACCGGGACTTACGTGAGTCCCGGGGCTCTGCGCGCGCCGGTAGGCCTATGTAAAATAGGAGCACTGGCGCGCAGTGCCCTGCTCGCCTAAATCCGCCCAGATTTAGGCGAGCAGGGCTCTTAAAAATCCGCCCCAATACTGCCTGGTATTAAGCAATAGGTCTTCAGATCACATATTCATCATCCTTCTCTTTATTTGGACCAAACATGTGGAACGCTTTGCCGAGTGACCTAATTCTTCCACCTTGTTGCCACACTGTCCCCAATGAATCTACTTATTTTCAGTTATAGATTTATGCTTCGCCTACTTTGCTATATATAAATTACTGAACTTCTTATCTTAGTAGAATGTAGGCTTCATAACTATTAAGATTTATTGGTTTGAAATAGGTGAGTTTAATATAGTATATACCAATGACCACCTGATGGAAATTTTCATTTTTCACGTCTTGAATCCAAATCGTTTTTGAGCTCTGATGACTCTAAAAATACGTATCGCTCATTTAGATGTTTTCTAATACATTTACAGGGAAAATAGACTGTCATCTGGGGCCCAGTTGTTTTACTTCTGGGCCCATCTGAAGAAAATGTTTCCTTCTTATCTGTGTATTTCTAGTAATGTTTGGGGTAGCAGTGATGACAATGAGAATCGGATAAAAGAAAGCCCTTTATTAAAACGCCCGACTCTGGCCGAGTTTCGCTCTTTTTGCACAGAGCTCCCTCAGGGGCAATTCATTCAAGCAGGACTTGGAAAAGTCAATATCGTATTGGATTATCAGCGCGGATGATTTCACTCCAAAGCAGTTAGACTTTCATTTGTTCACGTAGCGATGCTGTGTAGTGTCAGCAATGGAATTGAATGCATTCGATATATATTGAATCCACATAACGAGCAGTCTTACAGCTGTAAGACTGCTCGTTATGTGGATTCAATATATATCGAATGCATTCAATTCCATTGCTGACACTACACAGCATGGCTACGTGAACAAATGAAAGTCTAACTGCTTTGGAGTGAAATCATCCGCGCTGATAATCAATACGATATTGACTTTTCCAAGTCCTGCTTGAATGAATTGCCCCTGAGGCAGCTCTGTGCAAAAAGAGCGAAACTCGGCCAGAGTCGGGCGTTTTAATAAAGGGCTTTCTTTTATCCGATTCTCATTGTCATCACTGCTACACAGCTCACTGGATCGGTTACCGATTTGTTTTTTGGGTCCATTTAGTAATGTTTGGGTACATCCATATTTTTTCAGTGAGATATAATTTTCCACGATCTCTTAGAAATACTTTAAAAATATTATCTCTAGCTTCTGTCTTCTGAAACCTCACACATAGTGTTTGCAGTTTGAATACTACTGGAGAGGATAGTGGACCCTTGGGCCGACCTACCGAGGGAGACAGGGTAGGCCGGGGGGCGGAGCCACAAGCTGAAAGAGTTCACACAGGAACCAGGGACCCCCCGGGAGGAGCCCGTAGGAACCCGGGCCCTTGGGAGTTAGGAGCTGTTAGTAGAATGTCCAGAGGGCTGTGGTGAAGCGTAGGCCGGGACCAGGACAGGCAGAGTGAATAGGAAGTTCAAGGTACCCGAAGGCCTGGGGCCGGCTGTGCAGAGCCGAGGGCCGGCTGAGACAGGACAGCGGGCGGCAGCGGAGTCCAAAGCAAACCGGAGTCGGATGCAGGTAGCAGGCTGAAGCAGAGTCAGAAGCAAACCGGAGTCAGAGGCAGGCAGCAGGCTGAAGCGGAGTCAGGAGCAAACCGAAGTCAGAGGCAGGCAGCAGGCTGAAGCGGAGTCAGGAGCAAACCGGAGTCAGAGGCAGGTAGCAGGCTGAATCGGAGTCAGAAGCAAACCGGGGTCAGAAGCAGGCAGCATGGAGGTCAACAGGAACGCAACTGGAAGCAACTATGAAGTTGTGAACCTCGTTGCAAGGCGTGGAGAGAGTGTCTGAACGCCAGTTATATCGGGAATCGGGCGTGATGTCAGCCGCGTGGGCGGGGCCGGGCTTTCGGGAGCTGGGCACGCGAGACCAGAGGGAAGCAGGCCCGTAATGGCGGCCGCCACGTGGAACGAGAGAGGCCCCCGGGGCCCGGAGCGGACGGAATCCGGCAACAACTGAAGCGGAGGTAGGCGGGTCTGAGCCCTATCAGGAGGGGAGCAGTCGGGACCGCAACACATAGGGTACCTCTTGACTCATTTGATCTTCCATTGACTCTTCTAGGAAATTTGTGAGGTTATCTAATGGCTGGATTTGATTTAAAGCATTAGCATTTTCTTGCTTTTTTGTTACAATGTAAAAGATTTTCTCTATTGAAGGAATATTTTCAGGAGCAATTAATACATTTTCATTCAAAAATCTTTTATATTGTTCCAAAGGGGATATAAATTTTACAGAGGGAAAGTTCAAATTCTTACATTCCTCTAAGAAAATTATTTTCTAACACCTCTAATCTTCTTGAATTTGCTGTTTCTCACTTTATCAATCCTATTTGTACCTTTTGAACCTCAATTAACTGTTTCTCTAAACACTCACATTTCTCTGAATTTGTATTTACTTTTTCATCTATTATTTTCCCTTCTATTTGTACCTCAGACATTTTTACTTCTAAGTTGTTCAAAGAAAATTTTTTTAATTGCTCCAGTTTGATCAAATTAGGATCTTCTTTTTCTTTATAAAAGGCATATGTATAAAGATCTTTTTTTTTTTTTTTAATTTTTCTTCTTGTATAGGTTAATGTAAGGATTAACTTATTTATACATAAATTTATTTATTTATTTATTTGAAACTTTTATATACCGGCATTAGTAAGCATACATCATACCGGTTTCACATTGTAACTAGAAGGCTGAAATTACAATCAACGGGAGGGGAAACAGGAGGAATATACATAGAGCAGGAGGGGTTGAAATTAAAGCATTAAAAAACTGTAACAGGCTATTTACAGGTCTATACATGGAGGCTTAAACAGGTTAATTACAGGAGTCTATATACAAATAGGTTCAAATTGGGTGGGGGCTGGTGGGGGGGGGTGGA